>NC_090031.1:30856715-30859215 GCF_037176765.1 Anolis sagrei
CCTTGCGTCAAAGTGACCCAGTTCTTCTGGTGCCCCAAAGGTGTCCCAGAGAGAGTCTCCCAGCCTTGTTCCCCAAGGAAGGCGACGCAGGCCTTCCTTGTGCGTGGATCAAAAAGTCTTGCCTCCACGGCTCTAACTTTTCTTTTGGCGGGGCTGGGGGCCCCTTTCCGTGGGAGAGCCTTGTCCTGCGAGCAGGGACTGACTCTGCTTTCCCCCTTGGCCCCCTTCTTTCTCCTCTCCCCCCCCCCCCCCAGGCGCATGTTCCCTCCCTTCAAAGTGCGGGTGAGCGGCCTGGACAAGAAGGCCAAGTACATCCTGTTGATGGACATCGTGGCGGCCGACGACTGTCGCTACAAGTTCCACAACTCCCGCTGGATGGTGGCCGGGAAGGCCGACCCGGAGATGCCCAAGAGGATGTACATCCACCCGGACAGCCCGGCCACCGGCGAGCAGTGGATGGCCAAGCCCGTCGCCTTCCACAAGCTCAAGCTCACCAACAACATCTCCGACAAGCACGGCTTCGTAAGTACACTCCCCCCCCCCCGCCTTGTTGGGGTCAAAAAGTTCTGCCTCCTGGGGCCTCAAAAAGTTCTGAATGGACCCAGAAGAGCAGACGTTGCTCCAGATCCGAGCCTGAACTCTCCTCTATGCAAAACTACCAGGGTGGGTCAAAAAGTTTTGCCTCCTGGGTCCTAAAAATGTTCTAAATGAACCCAGAAGAGCAGAAGTTGCTCCAGATCATGGCCTGAACTGTCTTCACCAGGGTGGATCAAAAAGTTTTGCCTCCTGGGTCCTAAACACGTTCTGAATGTACCTAGAACAGCAGAAGTTGCTCCAGGTCATGGCCTGAACTGTCCTCTGTGCAAAACTACCATATCAAGGGTCTGGAGAACAAGCCCTATGAGGACCGGCATGTTTAGCCTTCAGAAGAGAAGGCTGAGAGGAGACATGATGGCCATGTATAAATATATGAGGAGAAGTTCTAGTAAGGAGGGAGCAAGCTGGAGACTAGGATGCAATGGAGCCATGGCTTCAAACTACAAGAAAGGAGATTCCATCTGAACATTAGGAAGAACTTCCTGACTGTAAAAGCTGTTCATAAGTGGAACTCTCTGCCGCAGAGTGTGGTAGAGACTCCTTCTTTGGAGGCTTTGAAACAGAGGCTGGATGGCCATCTGTCAGGGTGCTTTGAATGTAATTTTCCTGCTTCTGGGCAGAATGGGGTTGGACTGGATGGCCCATGAGGTCTCTTCCAACTCTAGGAGTCTATATTCCTAAATACCAGGGTGGGTCAAAAAGTATTGCCTCCAGGCACATCAAACCCATTGGGGGGGTGGGGGTGGGAATCAGGGTTTTGCTTCCTGAGCCATGATTTGAAAGACATTCAAGTCATTTATTCTGAAACCACCTAGGTTGTAGCTTGTTGTGAGTTTTCCGAGGTTCCAGAAGCATTCTTTCCTGACCTTTCGCCTGCATCTATAGCAGGCATCCTCAGAGGTTGGAAGGTTTAAAAAGTCAGGAGAGAATGCTTCTGGAACATGGCCAGACAGCCCAAAAAAAACTCACAACAACCCAGTGATTCCGGCCTGAAAGACTTCAACAACACACCTAGGTTGCAATAATGATAATAATTTATTTATTTGACCCAAGTGGATTTTGATCTCATAATTTCCTCGCCATTTTCCCTCCTTCTTTCCCTCTGGCAACCTTCAAGGACTCAGATAGATAAATAATAATAATAATAATAATATATTAATTAATTTATTTGACCCAAGTGGATTTTGATCTCATAATTTCCTCACCATTTTCCCTCCTTCTTTCCCTCTGGCAGTCCTCAAGGACTCAGATAGTAATTATTATTATTATTATTATTATTTATTTATTTATTTATTTATTTGACCCAAGTGGAATTTGATCTCATAATTTCCCTCTTTCCCTCTGGCAGTCCTCAAGGATTCAGATAGATTAATAATAATAATAATAATAATAATAATAATAATAATAATATAATTATTTATTTATTTGACCAGTCATATGACCATTTCAAAATACAAACATGAATAAAAGACAAGGCAAGAAGGAGAGGACAGAAGCCGGCCTTCTGTTTACAGCCAGAATCTTATTTTCCTGGTTCTTCTTTCAGGAAATGTGCTCTTTCAGGTTGTCTTTCAGAGGTCCAAACAGGTCAAAGTCAGAAGGGGACCAATCAGAAACATTCTTCAAGAGATGGTGGATGTTTTTGAGGTGCACATTAACCTTCTTTGGCCAGAAACTCTAGGAGGCTCTGTCTTTGAGCTTCAGATTCATGGTCCTAATGGGTCAATGTGAACAAGAAAAGAGTCTTATCAGAAGAGTAAGGTTCCCTCTATCATATCATGCAGAGATAATCCAGTAGCTGGGAAAGAAAGAAAAGTTAGAGCCATGGAGGCATTACTTTTTGTATGTGTCAAAAAGTAATGCCTCCATGGTTCTAACTTTTCTTCCTTTCCCAGCTATGCAT